>NC_041362.1:3860701-3903201 GCF_900634415.1 Cottoperca gobio
GCAGGAGCATTTTAATGGGCTGACGGGATTAGTGTGTGTACACACGCTCAAATACCATAAGGAGTGGAATTATCTTTCTGAGCTCATCTCACCTGGACGCACACACATAATCGGAGAACATGCACCTGAGCCGCACACACCTGCAGATCAGAAGAGCGGAGATGTTTTGGGTTTCATGGTGTCATTTGTGCAAGTTTTTCCTTTTTGTGCAGGGAAATATTCAAAAGGAAATATGTTTTTATTTTAAGTTTAGCAGTAACAGCATGGAGAACGCCTTGTGGGTATTGTACACTTGTGGTATGATTAAGGATTTATGTTTAGACTCTATGTGTAGGTCTGTTTGTGTTTATAACGTACACAAAACATGCACACACGCTGTCACGCTGAACCACTGACACCACAAGCACCTGCGAATACACACACACACACACACACACACACACACACACACACACACACACACACACACACACACACACACACACACACACACACACACACACACAAAACTTCCCGCACACTCATATCGCTTCGTCTTTTACTGACAGTGACTGTGCCACTTTTGAGAAGGGTGAGTGGGTGTGTTGACGGGAAACAAGTAGCAGTGACCCAACACAAAGTCCTCTAAATCAGTAACACCAGCAACACTCAGCGTGGAGCTGTCGGCTCAACATGTTGAGAGAAAAGACACACGACCAGCTCGACCACTAAGGCTCCGAGCCTTAGAGGGAAACCAGAAACATCTGTAAGCTGAAGGTTTCCTTTCAACAAATCTATACTCTGTCAGCTCGTAATTATATGTCGGGGAGTTTATTTCAGTTCATTGTGGGGGTTTTAGTCAATTTACTTACAAGCTTTGCGTTATTCCGCCGCACATTCAAATGAACCACCGTTGATGTAATACTTAAAGACTGAGACTAAAGCCGTCACAGGCAGAGACAGTTATTCCTGCTATCGTGAAGAAAAATAATTACGGCTTACGTTGGCACGCACTGTTTAAACCTTTCCTCATACTTTTACTTTTGCACTATCTACTAACTATGGCCAAGGCACGAGACTCCCTACTTAGGCATGAGGAGTGAGACTGGTTGAGGTTAGGGTGAGAGTATCAGGGTAAGCCAATCAGAAGCAAAGTAGGGCGGGTCATGCCTTTACCATAGTAGAAGAAGAAATACTGCAACAGGTAAGGTCTGATGACATCATTCTGCATAATAATTAGCCATGTGCTTCTGTTTGTTACAAGACCAGTGTGTTTGTTAGGGGCAATGGGCCTTCGGAACAACGTTTGTTGTGGGGTTAATGAGGTTAAAGCATGACTGTTGGGGTTTCGGAATAATGAGCCGTCAGAACAATGGCACCACTCTTATTACGACCCCATGCACATCGTAATGTGACCCTAAAATGATCTCTTTTTCTTTAAGCTGTGTTCCCCACTCTCTCATTGACAACAAGCCCTCTTTCCACCTCAGGGTGTTGAAGATGGCAGTGTGGATCCAGGCCCAGCAGCTCCAGGGAGATGCTCTGCACCAGATGCAGTCTCTGTACGGTCAGCACTTCCCCATTGAGGTGCGACATTATCTGTCCCAGTGGATAGAGAGCCAGCTCTGGTGAGTTGTGTGTGTGTGTGTGTGTGTGTGTGTGTGTGTGTGTGTGACTCCAATTATTAACCATGTGGGTTTACTAATGCGTGTGTCTACTTTCTTCTGTATGTGTCTTGCGTGTGTGTTTGTGTAGGGATGCTATAGACCTGGAGAACCCACAGGAGGAGTTCAAGGCAAAGCGCCTGCTCGACAGTCTGATTCAGGAGCTGCAGAACAAGGCTGAGCACCAAGTTGGAGAGGACGGCTTCCTTCTCAAAATCAAACTTGGACACTACGCCAGCCAGCTCAAGGTAAGAAAATATACCTCCCAGGAATATACAGTGTCTTACTCGCTCATACATCCAGTCTGATCGACTGAGGCTTTATAGCATTGGTTTGCAGAGAGTTGCATTTATCACTAAGAGACGGAGAATTTATACTTTTTTTAAAAGTCTGAAGAACAATACATTCTGTTCACACAATCAAATAAGCCAAAAACAACTCGGCATGAATATTGAAATGAGATCATGTTTCCAGCAAAACACCCTGAAACAATATGAGAAGATTATTAGCAAGAGTTTGGAAGATACAACTTGTTGGCTATCAGTTCTTGGAAATAGCACACAGTGGACAATATGTTTTCAGAACAGGTTGTATCCACCATGAGAAAAACAAGATGACAACCCAAGTGAGGGCCTTGGTCGCCAGCCAGCCCTGCTATTTATGATCGAGCTCCCCGCTCACAGATCCGCTCTTCTGTTTGTCTTCTCCCCTCCCTGAAACCGGGCAGAGAAACAGGGTGAAGGGGGCCGGCTGTGCAACATCAAACTGCAATCCTGGATTCCTACCACTCTGTTTTCCCTTCTGTGATTGTGAGCGCACATGTAGTGCTGATGTGTTGAAAAGGGTCCCGCATGGACACTGTGCTCTTTTTCTCATCGTAGCGTGGCGTGTGTCCAAGTAAACTAAAGCTTGATGGAAACAATTCAACTTTTATTGCAATGTCCCTCTCTCAGGAAGCAACAAGAATATCAACAACTGACTCACAACAGTGTATTTTAAACTGAAAGTGAAACCACACTACTCATCAGAGGCTAACATATTGCTGTAACACATAAACTACTCAACTCTCGAGTGTGCGTGACAATGTGTGTGTATGCTAATGAATCATATATGAAGTGTGCTCTGCCTCAGAGATGGGTCTCATTAAGCTTGTCTAATGGCTTTTAGTGTTTGCTGCGTTTGCTCCAGAACTTAGCGAGCTTCCTTGATGCGACTAAATTGGTGAGTCCTGTGTGCGGTGGCCGCTCCGCTCGTCAGGGGCTAATAGGCCTTAACACGGCACATGTTCTCCTTGTCTTCCAGAGCACGTATGACCGCTGTCCTCTGGAGTTGGTCCGATGCATCAAACACATCCTCTACACAGAGCAGAGGCTCGTCAGAGAGGCCACCAATGTGAGTAGGATGCGTGTGTTGTGAAATATATATATATATATATATATATATATATATATATATATATAAAGGCAAGCTGACACCTGCATGCACACTTCTGCTCCGTTGTCTACACACAGACATCTCCACTGAAATGTAACCTTCCTCAGACACCTGTGGCTCCTCCACGCATTATTCATTTTTATAGCCTGTACAAAGCCTGCAAGCACAAACAGCTCAACTACATAATGGTGACTGATTCAGAGGCTGGATAATTGCATTTCCTCCATTCATCCCCCCCCCCCAAGGTCTGCAGATTCCTTTGCATTATTATACACGAGAGATACCTATACACTCATGCGGTTAAATGGATTTGTAAAAGTAAACCCTTTGTTCTTCTCCGCCAAGGCTGGAAATCAAATATTTCACGGTTTATAAAAATCCCTGAGTTATAAAACCAGCAGTACGCAGAACATGTGACTCTCAGCGACTCCTGCGGTGAATTGATTTCCAGTCACAACATGCCTTTTCTATTAGCGGAATGCATGTTTGGACTGATTGAATTTCAGTGTGTTTAGTCAGAACCTTTAGGCGCCAGAGTGCTCGTGTTCAGACCTTTAACTGACCAACTGAGTATAATAAGCAGACGCATTCTTCCTTCTGTATTTGCTGTGTTCACATTCGACTTGTGGTCACTGGGGTTTTTACAGTCAAATAGCCACACGCAGTCAAATCAAGGTTTCATCTCCCTGCTCCATCCCCCCACAGATATCCCCAATAGATCAGCCCTCTGCTCACCAGTAGCCAGCAGTTTCCCACTAGCAACGACCATAAACAACCCAATGACAGACAATATACAGGCCATGCAACCTTACCAATTACTGTTTCCGAACCCGCCCGCGTCTCTCTCTCTCTCTCTCTCTCTCTCTGTGCCTGTCTCTCAATCACACTTTGTAATTGACAGTCGAGCTCTCCGGTGGGCGGGATGATGGACAGCATGTCTCAGAAATACCAACAGATCAACCAAGCTTTTGAGGAGCTTCGACTGTTGACCCAGGACACTGAGAACGATCTGCGCAAGCTCCAGCACAACCAGGAGTACTTCATCATCCAGTACCAGGAGAGCCTGCGCATCCAGGGTGAGAGCAGAGGACTCGCTTCTGGGAGTAATGCAAATGTTGTTACTGACTCGACTGTGACAGTTATTTAACAGAGTCATTCATCATACATGCAAAAACAAGGAGGTGATGCTTCTCTGTTTTTATATCATTCAAAAAATATAATACATTTAAGTGTTGGACTGAGAGTTGGACTGAGAGACATTTTGGACTATGGATGATGATTAACGATGAATACAAAATAAAAAAACAATGAAGAAATGAATCATGAGGTTTGGTGAGCTGTGAGATTGCGGTGCTATATAAGGTTTTATGTCATATTTCTTTTTAAAACAACAAAGCTTAAATTGTATAAAAGAGATCATTCATACATTTCACAGCTGCCTGAAAATGGAAAACAAACATGGAGCTTCCATAACAAGCAACCTCTGCGTTTATGTTGCATCATTCATAACACGACACCTAGCTGTTATGACGTCTGCATTATGCTGTCGGAGGTTATGCTGAGTAAATCATTGTTCCCCTTTCTCTCTAACTCGTCCCTACCCCTCCCCCATTTGGATGGCAACAACCCCACCCTTCCTCAGCTCAGCTGACCAGCCTGGCCACGCTGCCCCCTGCTGACCGACAGCTACGGGAGCCCGCCCTTCTCAGCAAGAGAGCCACTGTGGAGGCATGGTTGACCAGAGAAGCCAACACACTACAGAAATACAGACTGGTGAGACGAGAACCTGCACACGTACATGCACGTGGGTGCGAGAGTGAGAATATGTGTTTAGCGAGTCAACATCCTCGTCTTTGTTTATGTGCAGGACCTCGCGGAGAAGCACCAGAAAACACTGCAGCTGTTGAGGAAGCAGCAGACCATCATTCTGGATGACGAGCTGATCCAGTGGAAGAGACGGCAACAGCTGGCAGGCAACGGGGGCCCGCCGGAGGGAGGCCTGGACATCCTGCAGTCCTGGTGAGTTCTCGTCCGTCTCCCATCAAGAACACCACGACTAGACTCTCACACGAAGCAAAGGGTCACAGCTCACAGAGCTCTAAATTGACTACCGCTGAGTTTATATCCAAAATGTATTGACTCCTAATAACAGAGACATGGGTAGAGCGGTCTCTTTAGGCTTTTAATCCCCATTCAGGCTGGCTGTGTTCTCTTTGTATAGTTATTTTGAACTCTCTTGTTTCAATTTGTGTTTCCTAATGATCTGCTAGAGTTAGCACACATGTCTATAAGTAATGTAGAAACTTAATATGTCTGACAGTGTCAATGCTTGGGCCTTCTTACTGTGTGTGTGTGTGTGTGTGTGTGTGTGTGTGTGTGTGTGTGTGTGTGTGTCAGGTGTGAGAAGCTGGCAGAAACTATCTGGCAAAACAGGCAGCAGATCCGGAGAGCAGAGCACCTCAGACAACAGCTGCCCATCCCCGGCCCCATCGAAGAGCTCCTCAACGAACTCAACAGTACTATCACAGATATCATCTCAGCCTTGGTCACCAGGTGTGTGTGTGTGTGTGTGTGTGTGTGTGTGTGTGTGTGTGTGTGTGTGTGTGTGTGTGTGTGTGTGTGTGTGTGTGTGTGTGTGTGAGGTTAAACCTTGACAAAAAAAGCTGATTTGAAAGCATGAATGTAGGTCAGATACAAGTATGTCATCCCCAGCATGTGTGCATGTGTTGTTTACATTGAGGCATCACCATTTCCTGCACTCAGTGTGAACCTTTATGCAAGTCCTACTTACACAACCTTAGTTGCCTGTGTGGTCACTGTGAGGACAAATCTTAACGAGCAGAGTACTGGAAACCATAGAAGCTGATGGAGCCCGACGTGACGTCTTACGCTGAAGGTTTATTAAATATTGATCCAGGAGACTAGATGATGAACACAGAGATGCACTCACATTGCATGCCACCATCCATTCTGCCACCGAGCCGCTCTCCCTCGATAGTTATCCTAAACAAGGCATTCCTGAAGCTGTTTACCGAACGATGGCTCCTCGAGTCCTAGTCAACACATTCTGAGTAAGACAGTCACAGCATCTCTCCGACCTTGCCAGTCTGACGACACTGGGCACAGCTCTTATCTTGCCGCTGTGGGCCGTCAGCTCCCACAGCGAGATGAGCGGACGCTCGACATATGGGGACATTTCACTTTAGATTACGTCTTGAAAAAAAAGTTACATTTGCAGTCCTTAAGATTAATGCACTATCAACAAATGTGTAGTGGAAGAAGACTGTTCACAGGAGGGAGAAGAAGGAGATGAGAGTGAGTCAGCACTGGATTATAAAGTGCCCAGAGGCCTGGGATGATAGTGGACGTGAAACCTAAAGAGATCTGCAGAAACAGAGAGAATGTGCAAGAGAAAGGAAAGTGACAGCACATGCAAATCGTTGCATTGCATTACTGTTAAGCCCTGAAGGCACATCTGCGAGGGTCCTCTAGTCCTCCAGCATCTCTGAGCAGGAAGCAATCTGACGTGTTTGACATCCCAAGTCTCGGATTTAATAGTTCCTCACGAGGATGGAAAAGGGATCTCTGAGGAGCGATAAGTGAGGATACACGAGCCGTGACTTCGCTGAAGTCTTTTACCCGCCAACACGCTGCTTTATTGGATATTATTGGACGCTGCAGACCGGACCGATCTGATGCATCTTGCAACATCGCTGCCGTTTCATACCAGAGTGATAACAGAATAAACTATCATAACTCCCAACTTCTTATATTTGAGTTGTATTAAAAATATGTATTAATTGTAGATCTGAAAAACAACTTTCTTTATTTAGAAGAAAGATTTGTCTTCTCATCGTTAACTTTTGTTATGGATACAATTAAACAGTCTGTCTGTCAGCAAGAATCACTTTTTACATCATTTATCATGATTCAGTAACATGTGAGGCTGATCATTCCTGAGCGTCTGCTTTGATTTCCATTAAACATTTAGACGAATCAATTATTTACAGTGTTCAAAGGAGACCATAATCATATTCCGGGTTATTAAAAAAGAAAGGATTCACAATCAGAATATCAACAAATAATGACTAAATAATAAGTCTGCCTGTAGAAACTGTTCCTGTGCGTCCCGTGCGTCTCGTCCCTGCAGGGAAACCTAAAGCACATTGTGAAGCCACGTCTCTGTCGCAGCAATTCCTGATTGGCCACAGACAAGCCTGCGCCCATACAGCAATGCATTGCCGACACATATAGTACGAGCATAGGTCACGTTTCCTCAACAACATCCTCTTTATATTCCCTCTGAAGCCTCTGGAGGTTTCAGGCTGAGAATGGGAGACTGTTGTCTTCATGACTTCAGCCACAGATCAGAGGTCTTGCAGGCTCGTATTTCACTTCAAGCTGCCTCTGAGCCTGCAGACTTAATCATGAGGCTGCTGTGTTTGTGTTCATGTGGACGTCAGAAGTTACACAGAACATCACACCTTACTATTGTTACCTTCAAGTATTCTATTATATGGTCAATGCTCAAAGGAGCCCTGTGGAACTACATATAACATGTGTGTCTTTTGTATGTACGGTGCATTGTAACTAGCTACACTAAACTGTAAGAATGCATCCAAACAAGCCCTTAAAGCTCAGACGAGTGAAGTGTTGCATGCTGGTACGATACAACACATTTTATGTATGTTGAGCATAGTTCATGGACATATTCTATCTCCCTTCTTGTCTCCACAGCACCTTCATCATTGAGAAACAGCCTCCACAGGTGCTAAAAACCCAAACCAAGTTTGCCGCTACAGTGCGCCTTCTAGTGGGCGGGAAACTGAACGTGCACATGAACCCTCCGCAGGTGAAAGCCACCATCGTTAGTGAACAGCAAGCCAAGGCCCTGCTGAAGAACGAGAACACAAGGAAGTAAGTCCAGTGGCCCATGCATGTCAGTGTGGATGTATCACACCCCCATGCTTTATTGGTGTAGATTGCCAAAGAGTCAGTAATAATGAGGCAGAGTCTGTGAGAGACTGTGGAAGTGTGTGCTCAACACCAGTAGTGTAGTCGTATCCCTACCTCAGTTAGTGGGGACGCCGCGATGAGCCCCCGTGGCACCATTTAGATAATGATTTGTAGTTTTCCTGCAGGGATTACTGGATCCCAGGATGAACTCTGGTCCAGTGCGTCTCCAGTCCTTACCACAGAGACATGGCTGGAACTTGAACAATGCTTCAGAGGAGTTTATGGTGTGGATGCAGAATCCACATTTAGCCTGTTCCACATTCCTCCTGACAAATACAGAAACCTTCCAAGACTCTAGGTCAGCCAGTGGTTATATGGTTCAGCAATTTATCGGCTCAGCCATCATCTGCTGCTGGTTCTCATCCTAACCACTTGGTATGGCCCCCAATCTGCAGCCCAGAGACATCTGCTTGGTGTTTTCTCATGTAGAGAAGATAGTGTTAGTTAAACCGTCCAATTATACGAATAAGAACATCGTTCCTACATCCTGCGTTCGTTTCACTCGGCTCCTCCCGTCACTTTATTTTAATTGGTTCTGGGAAGAATATAATTCTCAGAACTTAAGTGCTTCGCAGCAGATATAGCCGCTAATTGACCGGTTGATTGTGTCTCTCCTTCAGTGACAGCAGTGGAGAGATTCTCAACAATAACTGTGTGATGGAGTACCACCAGACTACAGGCACTCTCAGCGCCCACTTCAGGAACATGGTGAGTGTTCCTGAGGAGAAGTAAACGACTTGACTATCTCTGCATTCATGGGTCTTTATTCGAGCGCAAGTGGCTCCTTCTAAAGTCCAAATACGTCCAACTTTTCATTGGATCGGATCGGAAAAGAGAACATATACAGATACGCATGTCTAACCTATTGATAGCGCATCACTTCCTTGTACAAAATGTATCAGACGATTAAAACAAATATCTCCCTATAATAACTACAAATATATTTTCCTTTGGGTGAATTAGCTTCACTTGTCTTTGGATTTCTGGAAATAAAATAACATTATATTAAAACAGGGCTGCAACTAAATGATTATTTTCATTACTTATTAATATGCCGATTATTATATTGTCGGTTTAATACCAAAGTAATCGATCATTTGGTCTATGAAATGTCAGAAAATAGTGTATAATGTCCCAGTTTGATAAAAAACAAAGCATGAAAGATTACTTTAACGATTAACTGATTATTAATATAATTGGCCGTATCAGCTGCAGCTTCAGGAGAGCCTCTCTGTGCATCACACATGCCGCTTGCAACAATCCCCGTGGATTATTTACCTGTCAGCCCTTCAGTGTGATTTAAAGTGATTCATGCATGTGCTTTATGTATGATGTGTGCATTGTCAGCCTATCTTTACCTTACGTCCAGGATTGCTCATTCTGACCTGTCGTCTCTCGTGTAGTCTTTGAAGAGGATCAAGCGATCGGACAGGCGAGGAGCAGAATCCGTCACCGAAGAGAAGTTCACCATTCTGTTCGAGTCTCAGTTTAGTGTCGGAGGCAACGAGCTTGTCTTTCAAGTGAAGGTGAGAGGAAGGACATAAGATATTAGCCTGGACGCACACTTTCCATTCTTACTGCAGCAGCAGTTCATTCTTAAAGGCATAAGTCACAAAGCCTTGAGCATCCACTCCTACGCACACTGAGAAGTGCAGTGCACCACATCACGCTACTCATTCCAATAACTCATCTGACTTTCCTGTGGTTTTATGACGTCACGATTATTTCCCATTAAAACCATAGAAATACTTTTTTTTTATGTGATACAGGCAAAATAATACACATAACAAACACAATAATATGATGACATGACAACAAAACAAAAGAAAGATGACAAAGAGACTAAATAAAATGTGTATTTCCGAGCCACTAGGGGGCGGTATTTCACCGCCACTTCAACTGAACGGAGCGCAGCTAGCCAGTTAGCATGCTAACTTCAGTAGCTTCAGTACAATTAGAGCGTATTTAGTTCCGTTTATTCTTCGCGAGAGCAATTTTTCATGATAATGTTGTCCAACATAATGTTTCAAGGTTTAAAATTTAAATACATATTGAGTTGCCTTAGCCAATATTAGATTGCAACAATAGAAAAACAAATGCAACTGGTCTTCGTCTTGCTCATTACAGGATCTACTTAATGACGAGTGTTCAATGTTAACCTGTTGCTTTCTAGCAGCAGTAATCTTGTAAAAGAAGTTTATTGTATTTATTCTTACAGTATTCTTCTCGTGTTGGTCTCCCCTCTTTCTCTGAACAGACGTTATCACTTCCTGTAGTGGTCATAGTTCACGGTAGCCAAGACAATAACGCCACAGCAACTGTACTGTGGGACAACGCTTTTGCAGAGCCGGTGAGTAAATGTTTGTCTCTGTGTGAGTACGTTAAAAATGTTCACTTTCAAATGTTCAGAAACGCGTGAACTTAGCAGTTTTCTTCATCACATCATCAGCATAGTGAATAACTGTCAATAGATGTGGCGTGTCCTGTTCACTTGCACTGTTGTGAAAAGTGAAAACACATTAATGTATCAAACATAAATGTCAAACACTCGTCGATTCTAATGTTTCTCAGTGTTCAGATTTAATCAATTTTGACAATTTAAGCCGTTGGAAGGAGACGCCGGAGGTTCGGGGACCCTTGCGTCGTCTTTTTTCTGGATCGTCCGACGTTTTATAGACTAAACCATTCATCAGTTCATCAATCAATGTTTTTCATTTAGGAAGCAGCTACAGAGTAGATTAATTTCTGTACACTGTATGTTTTGTCTATCCAATTAGTAACGAGTTTATTGTCTATTGATCTGGATCAATTGAAAGAAACTCACGTTTGCACATTTTTCTATCGACGGATATGTTTCGCCTTCTGTAGCCGCCTCGCTCGGGTCGATTAACGCTCATCCTCTGCTGTCTCCTCTGCGCCCACAGGGACGGGTGCCTTTCCTCGTGCCAGATAAGGTGCTCTGGCCTCAACTGTGTGACGCCATCAACATGAAGTACAAGGCTGAGGTGCAGAGTAACCGAGGCCTGTCTGAGGAGAACCTGGTCTTCCTGGCTCAAAAGGCCTTCAGCAGCTCCAGCAGCAGTCCGGACGACTACCGCAACATGACTATGACTTGGTCACAGTTTAACAGGGTCAGCGCAAGTCACTCCCTCTCCAGCGGCTTATATAAAGAGCATATGTATTATCTGTCATCATCAGTTTTAATATATGCATTGTGTATGTTTTAAAACGCCCGCAGGCCACCTTCAGTGCATTGTATCAGCCGCATGCTCGTTCTTCCATGGAGTGATATACTGTTGGTTATTCACACATAGAATAATTTCATGCTCCATTTGCAGTGCCCTTACAGGCCCGTTCTGTAGTCGGCTTGAGTGAGAGCACCACGTTTGGTGGCCAGGTCTTCATCTTAATGGGCCTGTTTGTCCACACAGTGAAAGGCTGGAGGCCTCATTTTCTGCCTCAAAGCAGCTGGCGATGGCAGAAAACACACTTACATTCACCACACACCATCAGTCTCATTAGATTACAGGAACATCAAGTTTCAGTATGAGCCACACACACACACAGTTTCACCCTCTCTTCTTTTTCCTCGCACACTCAACATATACACGTACAGCCGCACACTTGGTTAAATCATACACACAACTGGGATGGGGACATGTTGTTCTCTGTATTTATAGACTCGATGGACGCGAGGGAACGGCGAAACCTTTTAATGTATGTAGACATCCTGTTGGGGTTTTTTTTAAATACATTTATTTATGTTTTTACAGGAAAGCTTGCCAGGGAGGAACTTCACATTTTGGCAGTGGTTCGATGGCGTGATGGAACTCACAAAAAAGCATCTCAAACCACACTGGAATGACGGGTGAGGAAAGTGCAGAAGAATAAAAGCACTATGTCTCTCTTTTCAATTTCGCAGCTGAACTGCGTGTTCTGTGAATGTAAATGTCCCCCCCCCCCCCCCCCCATCAATCTGTATAACTCTGGCACATGTTCACTTCCACGATTTTCCATGGCAACCTGGGAAGCTAGACCTGAAGAGAAGTGGCGAGGGAATGCACATGCACATTTTAATGTCTTTGTTATTCTATATCTCTTGCTCTCTCTCTCTTTAGAGCCATATTAGGCTTCGTGAACAAGCAGCAGGCTCAGGACATGCTGATGTCCAAACCCAACGGTACTTTCCTTCTGCGCTTTAGTGACTCTGAGATCGGAGGAATCACAATTGCCTGGGTGGCAGAAAATCCTAACAAAGCAGGTATGACGTGCACATGTGTGTTACTGTGGCTGAGGGGATTTAACTACAGCTGAGCATTATGGATGTACCTACTACAACATGTGCTGAATGCTTGTTTTTGGATATTCTAAGCATCAACGCAGCCAATTGGAGCTTTAAGTTAGATCGCTGTCAGTCATTCTGACTTCTGCTATTATCACAAGTCTCACTATGTCTCTGTTATTGCTGATGCTGCGCTGTGGTCGCTGTGTTCCTCCAGGTGAGAGAATGGTTTGGAACCTCATGCCGTACACAACCAAAGACTTCTCCATCCGCTCTCTGGCTGACCGCATCAGCGATCTCAATCACCTCCTGTTCCTCTACCCCGACCGACCCAAGGATGAGGTGTTCTCCAAATATTACACCCCGCCACTCTGTAAGCAACCTTCTGTTTGCCCAGGCTGCTGTTACTTTTCAAATTGAATATCACAGCTTCAAAGTCTTTGCTGTGAACGGATGTATTGATTGGCGTGTGGCGACTGCACTAAGCTGTCCTTCTCTCCCTCTCACTTGTTTGTTTTAAAGCCAAAGCAGTGGACGGCTACGTGAAACCGCAAATCAAGCAAGTGGTGCCCGAGTAAGTATTAAGCTTCCTGTTTGCCTTTCCTCCCGTTCTTCCATTCCTTTCCTTCTTCCCCCCGACGTCCACCGACCAGTTTTTTCCTTTGTGGCAACATTTAGAGTTAATCACTAAATATTGGACCCTGAATTCAGATCAGCTATTAGTTGGCTGTTACAGTTGGAGGAGGCCAATTAAGGATGGCCAGGGTTCCTGAGCGAGCTTGTCTTCCACTCATCATTAGAGTTAGGCTTGTTAGTTGCAAAGCCCCGCTGCCTGCCTGTCTACACGGCTGGTTCACCCTCAGTACAGAGAATGACCATAATGATGTAGCGAGGCCTGGAAAACACGCTGAGGGTAGTTGCTTAGGCAACTGCTGAACATAGACTCATAGGCTTTTATCGTGCGTGTGTGTGTGTGTGTGTGTGTGTGTGTGTGTCTGTGTCTGTGTCTGTACAGGTTTACTACAACCAATCCAGACCCAGCAAGTGGGAATCCAACCTATATGGATCATGGCGCCTCCCCAGCACCTGTCAATCATCCTCACACCTACGGCATATACCCACCTATGTGAGTCAACAAGTCATTTAAACATGGGAGCTGGTGTGTGTGTGTGTCTGAGTGTGTGTGTGTGTGAGTGTGTGTGTGTGTGTGTGTGCGTGCGTGCGTGTGTGTGTGAGTAAAGAGTGTCTTGTTGCTCCTGCTGGTTTTTCTTTTGGTAATGTGCTGCCAGCTTGTCTGAGTGTGGTTTGGCTCCACTCTGTGTCCTGTGGCAGGAGTGAATCTATGTTGGATGCGGACGGAGACTTTGACCTGGACGACACCATGGATGTGGCGAGGCATGTAGAGGAGCTCCTTCGGCGGCCTGTAGAGAGCCAGTGGGGCGGCCAACAGTCCTGACCCTTGACCTTTTAATCCGCGACAACACCAAACAAACCCTGCCTCCCAACTTGCCCCACTCGCATTGACATTTCTCATGGTTTAATTCCATTAATTTCTCTTTTCTTTTTCAGATAGCTATTATGTGAACTGTTAATAATGGTTGTGATTTTTTTTTTCTTCTGTTCAGCATGAGAGCATGCATGTCAGTGACTTCTCTTAGTTTTATTTGTGTCCATAAGTGTTTGTAAAACAGACTAGGTGTAAAGCAAAACCTGCAATGTTACAATATTGTGAAAAAGAAAAGAAAAGGTAATGTTCATTCACGTCGTGCATGCATTTTCAATTGATTTTAAAAATATGCCACCGTATGAAGTCAGTTTAACAGTTGAATGATTTCATTTTGTTATGTTTTCTGCTTTGTACATGGGTTATCAGTATTTTGATAGTGACATTGAACTTGCCCCTTTGACAAAAAAAAGAAAGAAATAGTAATGAAGAGTTTTGCTCTTAACAACATAATCGGAGTCATTGCTCTGCAGAGTTACTGTCCTGTTTATTTCAAATCCGTATACACTAACCTAAAGGCAGAGTGACCCTCTTTGCTTTCTGCAACTGGCAGCACACACATCAGCACACGGTACACATGCGTAAGTGTGCAATGTATTTATCTGATTTGTTCACCAGCTGAAACAGGGGGGTTCACGCACCTCCCTCGCTCCCACAAAGCTATTTATCTTCTGTTTGTTCACAGAAATGCAAATTCAAGTATTTACCCGGCGCTGCCTGCTTGTCCTCTCAGGTCCCTCTGTTCCCCTCATCAATGCTACCTCGCATTATTCTACTGACAGTCGTTGTATACTATTGGTTCTGTTATTGTTTCTGCACCACATTCACACCAGTAGGTACGGCCATTAGGTTTTTGTTTTTGTGATTTGCGTTTTTATGTGTGAAGAAGATCTCCTCTGTTCGCTCTTTTATGCTTGAAGCCATATGAAGTGTTACATGTCTGGTCGGTAGTCCTGAATATTCGGCTCCCTTCTGACTTTTCTGCCTGTCCGTCACACTTGTGTCCCCCGAACCTGTGTCATGACACTGTGTGCAAAGCCTGCGCGCGCGAGTCTCCGTGCGACAACATGTGCGCACCAGCAGCTGAAGTTGCAGTGCGCACCAGCAGCTGAAGTTGCAGGACATGCACAGTAGATGAATAGTTGCACGCTTCTGAATGCTCTGCACGGACTCAGCAGCCACGCGAGGAGCTCAAGGATGCAAGGTGTCATGTCAGTTTCTTCGTCGGGCTTCTGTTATTGGTCAAGATTAGTTGTCATTGTGCGTCCCCCTTGTCGCTACACATAAGATATACCTAGTAGAGAAGGATGAGACTATTACCCAGCTCCCTCCACACACGCACGCACGCACACACGCACACGATGCTGAAAAGAAAATATGTCAACAGCCTTACACCTCAGGAATGAATCGCTTTGCTTAGTGATGTATAAGCCAAATAGAAAAGATCAATGTATACAGAATATATGAATTTATTTTGTCTATCATAATTCTATTTTACTATTGTTTCTCTGGCACTCCCCCTCTTGAATGTACCCCCCTTTGCATGACCCTGTTGAGGATATCCGTACGTACAAATACGTCCTCAGTCCGAGCAGAAGTGTCTCGTCTCGTATCGCAAGAAGTTCCAAAAGGACACGGAGCAACTGGAAGTCACAAAAGAATTTATGATGTACTTTTGTGTTTGTCCGACAGACATAACAGTATTAAAGATATTCCCTTGTTTATCTTTTCATTTCTTCCTCACATTTTATTTTTGTATCTTGCTTTCGTCCCTTGTTTTCTGAAATCTCAAGCTACTTGTGATATATGAACATGATGAACACGATGAACATGATTCTCATCATTTTAAAGCTTTGTTCCACTGTAGACTGTGTATTTCTTTGTTTCTGATGATGTAGATGGCGCTGTGTGCTGTTTGATGTTTGTACCATGTTTGTGGTTCGGGTTTATCACTTGAAGCTTTTCCAAGAGAAAAAACAGCTGTTGAGTTGAAAAGAGGAAAAAAAAATAAAGTTTTATAAATAATTTTAACTCAACCTGTAGAAGTACAAACGATTTTGATGTCACTACAAAAATAAATGCTATTTTTTTTAATGTGTGCAGTCAACACCATCAATTTAATTCCCGAGCAGCAGAGGGACACTCCAGGAGCTCCGCGTGGACTCAGCAGGTGTGTGTGTGTGTGTGTGTGTGTGTGTGTGTGTGTGGCTGCATCAGAAACAGTGTATGTGGGGAACCTTTGAACTGCTGCTACAACATGTGGAATTAGTTTCTCTGCAGGATTTTATTTTGAAATGCATAACAAACTATTGCAAAGCAGTGTGTGAGGCGTTCTGTGTGATACAACTTGTGGCTTTGTGTGGAAGGAAATGTCTTTCGCAGGAGTTTACCTGAGAAAGTCCCTCATGTTGCAGAGAAACTCTTCATACCGCTCCCTGATGACGCCAATGATGCTTGAAATGAAATGAATACGTTACTGTTTGGGTATATTTATTTCATCTTATGTCTTATGTCATCTTTTAATATCTCCAGTGCGGTTTCCTGTCATTTTTGTACAATATAATTATTAACAGGAAGACCATGATTGATCCTTCTAAATGTATACCCATTGAGATGACATTTGTGACCTGGCCAAGAAGGCAGCAGAGTAACCCGTCAGCACGCGTCGATTTCACACATACAATAAATGAAACATTACAAATGAGGTTAAATATACACAGATGGTGTATAACACATGCAGACAACAAGGCATCAAGTCATAGCAAGTTGTTATGCATTTAGGTTTGCAGAGGTTTTCGGTGCTGTAGGACTGAAACAGTTTCAGGGGAGGCTCAGTGAATGGAAAGTGAAAACATATCACATAAGTTATCAAAAGTATGTCACACAGAGGAGCCTGCATGTGTGTGATTTGGTTAAAGGCAGTTCTCAGCACGTTGGGGGAATTTTATAGTTTTTTCCTACTTTCCCCGAGTCAGAACTAACAGATGTCTGAGGACAGATGTGTTTTTAATGTATTCGTTGTCGTCTGAAGGGATGTCAAACAGCAATATGAGGCTTTCTTGGCTCAATTGTTGAATGTCGATGACATTAAATAACATTATCATGATCCAGATCCTTCAGGCATCCAGGTGTTGAGCAAAAATGTTCTGAGGGGAAGCCCAACGCTTTGAAAACCCCTGATTTAGGGTATTGGAGTTGTAAAAAAGTATTATATGTGTAGGTGGGAACCTCTGACATTTGACACATTGGTTCCTTTTGAATCTACTCAATCATCTTGGATGTAATAATGTTTTCAGCTGCATTAACACACAAACTGAATGTAAACTGATTGTTGTGCCAGGATGGTGCAACTCAAACCTGCACATACGAGAGGGTGAGTTCCAGCTGGAGAGACACTAATAGTTAGATGTTGTACATACACAAGCAGCACTCTCCTATAATATCTTACAACAAGTTAAATTGTTATTTTTCACACGTGGAAACAGGCTGCTCATCACACATGCTCTGAATAAGCTCCCTTCTGCCTCCTGGTGGATATTAGAAACATATCAGATATGGTTTGCGTGTGCATTAGAGCTGAGGTTTAAATGTTAATTACCTGCCAGGTGTCACGTCTGGGAAACGTGATAAGAAAGATTGATGTGACCAGTTATTGCATAAATGATTTTCATTAGAACTGTGGCTGCTTCCTGGAGAGACAAACAGGTGCTTGTGGTTGATTATAAACTGCACGCCTGTAGTTATTTATACATTATCTGCAAGAAAGGCTGAAAATATGCGCAGATCACATCGTAATCCACTGCAGGGCTCCAAGAGGTCAGCGGTTATATCATTATAATATATAATATATACATAATATAATGTGCACGAGCACTGTGGTGTGCACCTGACATGATACTCACTGGAGAGGTGGGTCCTAAAATAATATGCTTTAAACAGTAGATTTATCAGTGTCTGTTTTTAATTAAAATTACAATATTTAATTAGAAAAGATTGGCATTACCATAATAAAGTACAGAATTGCTAAAGCAGATTGTATAATGTTTATAATGTAAATATAATAATTGAGATGCAAACAGGATGACACATGGTATATAGAAATACTTTGTCACAAAATATACACAGAAAAATAGATATTATGAAATATATTACAATAATACTTTCATTTTGTTCAATCTTTTTCAAAGAGTCTTTATGCAGGTTGTAGTAAAGTCGTGCTGTCTTAATCCAACTTTACTTTTATTTTATTTCTCTTTTTGTAATCCTAATTAGAAGTAGAAATAGTTGTTTATTGTGTTTCTGCTGACTCAAGGATGTTCTTATCAGTATGTTTATTTCTCATAGCCTTGGTTTGTCAGGGACAGTCGCGAAGCTTCTCACACATACATTTCTGTTTGGGTTCAATGTTTACATTCAAAGATCACTCCAGATACGAGGGGAATGTGCTGAGAGACTCACTGGCTGTCCTTGGTTTCAGGGCCTATATTGTATATTATGGTGTTTAATA
The DNA here is from genome assembly GCF_900634415.1 of Cottoperca gobio. Taxonomy (NCBI): domain Eukaryota; kingdom Metazoa; phylum Chordata; class Actinopteri; order Perciformes; family Bovichtidae; genus Cottoperca; species Cottoperca gobio. The sequence continues at coordinate 3,879,088 of NC_041362.1, forward strand.
CCCTAAGTCTATCAGCCTTACCTTCAAAAATAATAGTGATTAATTCAATAACAACACTGGTGTCTTTAAATACTATGTTCTGTGCACATCTTCCATCGAGCTGGGAAATAACTCAGACATATTAATATGGCTGGCCCATTATTTGACATTTAAGTTTGAGTTAATTTGCTGAAAAGAAGATGTATCCGGTTGGTTTTCTGCAGAAGAAGCACAAACTTTGGTTCTTTATTCTAGCGCAGCTAAGCCACCATGTCACCAGCAGGTGTCAGGAAAGTGCAGTGGATCTGGAGGAGCCCTGTACCGACAGATATGAGGTGACATCACATCGTAAATGAAACAAAAAGCAGTGAGCATAAAGCTTAGTTGAGCTAAAGCATAGGGTTAGTTTTTAATAATAAAGTGAATAAAATGCAACGCCTCATTAAAGATGGACTAGACTGGCATCCTGCGTGTACAGGTACTTCATGTTGCTGCCGTTAGGGACAAGTGTGACAGGCCAACCCCATCCTCCCTGAAACACTTAAATATGCAAAATGTGTATCTGAATAAATCTTCTACATCATTGGGAAACATGTGCCACCTGTCACTTCATTTAGATTCCTGTCTTGTGTTTTCATGTTTGGAAAAGGAACAATAAAAACCTATGTTGAGTAAAGAGCCTGCGTGGGGAAGATTTTATGCAAAGTTCTCGGGCAGGAACAGGAAGTGCGGTGGAAAGACTCAGGAAGACCCACCCTCTGCTCCCCGGCTGTGAGCAGCAGGAACTTCCTCTTTATCATTCAAATGTATAATTCACGCTCACGTATCTGTGAGACGTAGATTATTGTTCGTGTGGTTTTATTTTTGTCCCAGCAGCGGGCCCACTGTGGGTAGGTGTGTGGGAAGGGGCAAAAACCCCCACAGTAATCCCATCTGGGCCCGGGAGGTCCCAGGACCGAAGGCTCTGCTGGATTCATTCTTCTCCTAACTGTTGGGTTGAGGGTTGTGGGACAGGCCTGGGCCCGGGCAGCACAGAGGAGCAGGACCACAGCAGAGTGGGGTCTGTCCTGGAGTCAGTGAGTCATGGAGTTACACATTTGGTCGGTCGAATGCTGGAGTTTCCCCTACTGGCTGTTGCTCTTTCAAAATGAATAGGAACAACATTGTTGCTCTACCTCAGCTACAGAATGTGCTATCTTTCTTTAAAGTGAGAAAGAAGTGGAGTAGTTACTCCATTTACTAAAGCTGAGTCCTCAGCAGTGGCACAGGCCCTCTCTCCCCCCGTCTATATTCGGCTGTCCCATCTAATAAAGGCAAAAAGGCCCAGAAAAGAATGTTTAAAATAGAAAAAGGGAACTATAAATGATGCCGTAGACTCTGTACATGAGGAGTAAAGGTGTGAGGGAACAAATCGGCTTTCTACAAAACTGTCGTGTGGTAATAAATCCTGAACGTTTGACCGGGTGATAGAAGGGTCGCTCCTATTCCCCTGTAGCCAGCTGGGATTAGGAGATTGATCAATAGCCAGCTGTCATCAATAAAATGGATGACAGGCTTCTGCTGATGGGTCCCGGGGGGGGGGGAGGGGGCAGTTAGAAGCCTGAAGGTATGGCGATGGAGATCCATTGGTCTGGAGCTGACAGATCCTGCAGCAGGGAGAGGCAGGAGGGCGAGCGGTGCCGAACTGTAGGCATGGCTGACATCCTGCCACAGGAAACTACAGCAGAGCTCAATGAAAAACAACAAGGGCGTTATTTTAGAGTGACACTGCCATGTCAGTGTCACTCTAAAACAACAAGGGCGTTATTTTAGAGTGACACTGCCATGTCAGTGTTCATGAGTGTCGATACCGCCTCGCTTGCTATTTTATTTAAGCTTTCTTTTTTTTTTGCCTCAGACAAACACTCGTGATCTGGTGTTTCATTCGGATGTTTTCACTGAATTTGTGGGTGGTGAGGCCCCTTTCACAAGCCTGCCTGTGGTCACCCCCTGTGGTCACCCCCCCCCCCCCCCCCAAGTTAAAATCCACGTGGAGCTGGTGTTTGGAGACTGGCCGTCAGACTGTTCGCATTTCAGTGAGACACTTGGGCCAGGCGAGGAGGCTTTTAATGCAGAACCTTTGCTGAATTATTTCTGAGAATGCATAATACATGATCCTGAGAAATCACAAGGGAGGGGGGGTGGGGAGGGGGGAGAGAGAGGAAAAGGAAGGGAGCATGTGATCTCTCCAGCCCCCCCCCCCCCCCCTTTATTTTCTCAGTCTACCAGCAAGTATTACATTCCTTCATCCCCTTTTCTCTCTTTCCCTCGGTCGCATCATAAATTCTCAGATATTATTCCCTCTCTCCGTCCTGCCCGTCCTTGAGAAGTGTCTGGGCTCCAACAGTAGTACTGTAAGTCATTCTCATTCATGGGACTGAATGTGATTAGAGAGGCTGTGTTTTGGCTACAGATTAAACCACTTATCACCACCAAGGTCTTTGAAAAGTATCCATGTAGAATAGAAACACCCTTGAATAAGACCCTTAACTTCTTCAGACTGTCTCGCCCTCTGACAAAACATATCCGATGATTACACACCGTGTACAGTAATCCGCTGTGTGTCATGTGGGCGTTGCTATCTACCAGAAAAGAATTTCCCTTTTGCTTATTGTCTTTACATAAAGGATAACAACCCTGATAAAGGAATCAAGTCTGTCCGTGATGTAAAGACATCACTTCGGCTCTCATTAGCCACATCTAACAATTATAAGCAGACGCCCTCTGCTGCACATGACTCCTTTCATACAGAGCTTTGATTTGCTTCCTCAGTAGGTTATACATGGGGTTGCATTATTATCCCAGCTTACTGGCCATGTTTCTTCTGATGATGTAAGTTGTCCCTGACGTTGATTGTTACACTATTGTTGTAGTTTATTTTGGACTGGCCTCAGGCCTCAGGCGTGAGCAGATGTTCAGTTTTATGGTATGTGAAACAGGGGTCAGTATTCAATGATGTTGCACAAACTGTCTTTCCAATTTACGATAGTAAATGAGTGGGACTAATATTTACAGTCTCCACTCTGTTGTTTCCTCCTGCTGAATCAATAGCTAAGAAGAGGAGAGGTGGGGCGGAGGAAGAGCAGTCTTGCATCTTTGATGAAGAGTGATGCTGTGAAATTAATGTGTTACTATCTTCCTTAACACGCTTGATGGGGGGAAAAACAGTTTTTGAGGTGTGAGCAGGATTCCCATCATTAAAGCTACAATAAGCAGTTCAATGAGGAAACATATCCAGTGAGTCTTTTCTTTGTACTCCTGTATTGCAACACATTACCTTGGAAACAAGAACACGTTGTGTCATCAATGTTAGTCAGGCTCAAACCAAGTCCGTTTTATTTAGCATACGACCTCTGCAGTCTTTAGACCTTCTATTCAGAGAAGGAAAAACTCCCCCAAAGAAACCTGAGGAAGAGCAACTGAGGAAGATCCCTCTTCCAGGATGGACACACATGCAATAGATGTAGTGTGTAGAGAAAAGACCAACGTTGTAAAAGTATGGACAATCATTCATCATTCGTTCAAGATTGTAAAATTTTACAATCCAAACCTCTAAAAATGAATAGCTTTGTTAACCACGCTGCAGTGAACTGTCCTCCATGTATCACCGTCTCCTGATGAGAGGATCCTAACAGGATTTTATTTGTGGAAAATAAAAATAAAGTGGTGCAGAGGCCAGATGAGAAAAGGCTCGGGACAATTAACACAAGCTTCTTCGTATAAGACTCATTATAAAACAACACTGTAGCGTTTTAATGTCCAACTCCTCATGAGATGAGAATGCTTCCACTAAATATAAACGAGGAGAAAATAATGACAGATTTGATGTTTGTATTATATGCTTATTTTGTATAATTGTTATAAATAGCGAGCTCTTACGGAGAGTGTATTTGGTAGAGAGAGAGTTCGTGACAGTTACAAGCTCCATGTAGTTCCCATCAAAGATAAACTCATTTACAATTCCCCTCTATTAAAACTAAAGAGCCTAAATTACAGAAGAAATGTTCCAATGTTTGGCCTTGAATTCACAAACATTCAATATGGTCTGTTTGCTAGTGGTGGGAGATGGTGCGCGCGCACGTCTGAAGAATCAAATTGTGTTTGCGCGCGCGAGATTCTGGGTTTAATTGTACATGCACGCGCTCATGTGAACATGCGTTTTGGGGCTCATTGCGATTGCGCTCTGGCTATCTTGAATTTGTCCCGCGGATGCATATGAGAGGGGGGAAGCTCTCCTGTTTGCAAGCGCTGCAAAAGTGAGCATGACTCGAGGCGATGCGCACCGCCGACAGTCCTCACAAGCGGACGTGGTGAGCGAAACACATTGTTGAGGACAAGGAGACGAAAGTGCAAGCTGCAAACCCTCAGCACAAGTCAGTATTTCCAGTATTTTTGGAGCACACGCCTCCAGAAAGCTAATCGGAGGAGGTCGCGTGCGGGGTACGCCGTCTGCTCGCTATCTGCCCGGCTTCAGACGCTGCCGTGCGCTCCGGTGATGGACCAGCTCTGGTGATCAGGAGAAGAAGACGAGCCTCCCTGGACGTCAACAAGTCCACCGTGCTTTGAGAAAATGGGCTGTTTTTACATTGAGGAGAGGAGGGCATTGTAACACCATGGCAGGGGTACACGCTTCAGATGTTGTGTCGGGACATTTTCTGGATCCTAACATCGGCTCCCCGCCTGCCCAGGGCGCGACCAATACAGCGGGAATCACCGGCGAAGCGGCTGCGTTGACTCTCACCGGTACCCGGGCGTACTTGGAGGTGTCGGCCGCTGCCCACGGCTACGGGGCCGAAGGAGTTTACACCAATGGACGGTACAGGGAGCACAGCAGTCCAAGGATCGGGAGTGGCAGCCGTGATCATTCCGCAGAGAGAAGTCAGGGAGCTGGGAACATACCTTGCGGCATCATGAAGGTTGGTTGGTTGAAACACTTAATTCTCCTTGTCAACTATTGTCAAGGTGACACAAGCGGAATTCTCTAAGTGTCTGTGCCACATTATAGCGGAACAAAACAAGACAAGGCTGCACAAATGTGTGGTGAGCCCAGTTACCTAAAGTGTTCTTCAGACACTTCCAGGGGTCCTTAGAGTTCCACTGGGTCCCAACATAAGAGACTTAAGATGCTTTTATTTGAGCAACTCTCAGTAGAAGTTTGCGAGATAATGGATAAGGGGATTACCCCGAATTAGATCTATGTCCCCATACTAGCAACAACATAAATGTTTAATACACTCAGCTACAATCTTTACTTCGGACACGCTGACTGTTGGGTCCTACATGTTGTCTATCAAACACTAAAAAGACACTTTGGCATGCAATCAGGTGCTATAATCATCTTGGTGAATACATTTGTTCTGCAGAGATCCTAAACTCCTCGTGCAGACTGCTTCTCTAATGCCACTTTAAACTGAAGCAAAATGAGCCTGAGAATTTGCATTCTTTGGATGCTTTGGCCACAGCTGCAGTTACAGTCATTGCAGAGAGTTGTATTGTGTTTGTGATCTTTTTTAGGTTACTATACTCTAACATTCCTCTGCGCTGGATATCGGTGTTAGAATGTATTACAAGAATAATACGTGTTTAGTCTAGTTGCAGGTTCATTTCTCTAACACTTGACAATGTAGAAGTCCTAGCAGGTTTGAGGTGAAACAGATGGTGCGCAGAATTTGTGCGTTGAAACTTGTGCCGAACATAAACCTGATTTGTGTGCTCTCCATATAGCTCTTTCAGTAATGGATGGTGTGATGTCACTTATTAGTGCTCCCATTACTGGAGGTTAATTAACTGGTCTTCTTCAAACACACATAGGCAAGCTGGCAAGTTTCCTCTCAGATTTATGTAATGTTACCCCATGATATGCTTTTAAGTGCACTGGTGAGTGAATGCATTGGTTTTACAGCACGTCAACATGACAGACTGCATCCTGGGGTCTATGGTGGAGATACACGTATTGTGTAGGTGGGACACACTGGAGAGTTTCTGTCACATCAGACCTAGTTTGCTTAGCAACTGACACAAAACACAACTAATTCTTTGTTACCCCCATTATTAGATTCCCTTTGGATGTGGGCAAACACAGTGCACCACCCCCCCCCCCCCCTCACAAACATCATGCATGTATGTATGGACACAGACGCTGACTTAGAATCTAAATAAAAGGTACAATTCTGGCTGTTTTTGTTCTTCACTAAAAAGAAATCTTGAGTTATCACATGTCTTGAAAGCCCTAAATCCCTCCTCTCCCCGACGCAACGATCGGTCCACGTCTGTGAAGCTCATGAGCAAAAACGTGACGGGGAAGCTGTAGGGGATTGTGCTGTCTGTGTGATTGATAACACATCTTCAAAGACTGATTCCCTGAATATCGTGTTCATATACCGTTGGAAAGTGATCCCGCAGAGCTCCGCTGGCGCACTGTGATGAAGCGCAGCGAAGCCTTATGTATTGTCTCCTAGAATCACCAAGGACGGCTCTAGAAATGAGTTCGTCGGCGGCGACGCACGAACCCACTAACTGCACCTGAGGCTGTGTCGAGGTGTAGTTTCCATAACCCAGCGGTGATCTCACCACACTTGGAGGGACACTATCTGTGTCATGTATTTGGAATCCAGATGAATCTGCATACTGCAGGTATTTGAGTGTATTGAATGACACGGAAGGTTTGTGGACTCTTGTCACTTGAGTGTGACCCGCTACAGTTGCATTTAATAACCCCATGCAGTGTACATTACTACGGCTCCTCTTACGTGAAAGGCTGATCACTTAACTGATGCAGGGAAACTGTATGGTGTTAAACTGTGCACAGCTGCTGGAATTCCCTTCTTTTATGTTTCATCTGCACTTCAGACAGTTCAAACACTTCTGCAGATATTAAACTAAAAAAAGGCATTTCCATAGACTTTCTTCCGAACACACCACCAGTCCGACATCTCCTTTTCGAGGACAATTTCGAGTAGACAAAAGTCCTTCAGCTGCATCTTGTTAGCAGTCACTCTGTCTTACGTTCAGCAGGTTTGATCATTCAAATATATTCAAGGTGAAACCGAGCCTGAAATATGTCTTGTACCATTTGATACTGTCTCCTGTTCAGCAGGTGTGTCTCAGTACGGTTTGATTTCCCTGAGCAGCTCTTCATTGCACATTATATTCACCAAGTGATACGTCCTGTTTGAGCAGAGCATGCTGGAAAATCAGGTCAGCCATTCTGTAGAGTCGCTTCATGTATAGCTTCAGTCACAGCCACCCACACTTGAGCTGCGTTTTTCTCTGTGTGTGTGTTTGAGTGAAGGTTTAAAAGGTGAAGGGGCCACGGTTCCATGGGAATAGGGAAGCAAATGAGCAATTACCGCACTGCATTACCTCATTAACTTGGTCCTCAACAAGCAAATCTTAGAAGAGCGGAGTTTGTGTGTCTGTCCCTCATGCGGGAATGCAACTTTGTCCTCTTGCCATTTCCTCAGCGGGGTGACAGTGTCATGGTGGAGAGGCTGCAGAGTGGCTAGAGGGGGGTTTGTGATGCAGCCTTGTTATGTAACGCTGGACTTTGGACAGCTGCAAGGCCGGCTCCAGCCTGGCTGCTGGGTGGAGGGAACTGACAGCGGGCGCAACTCGGGAAGAATCTAAGGATGACTCTATTGCATCTTAATATTATTGCATCTCTCTCTCAACCATATCTTTCCCCGTCTCCTTTTTTTATTTTTGTATTCACTCTTTCTTCCCCCACCTCTGCACTCTGGAGAATCCGTAACCTTAGCAGCAGATTAAAGGTCAAACAGTTATTTTCAGAGATCTGCAAAACAAAAAAAAAACAGTTCTAGGGTTAGGATTGAAATGAATCCAAAAAGAAGGAAACGCATCAACGATGTAACACTGTAAAGGTCCATCAGGAATGAAAATTAATACAGATCACACGATTATCCTGCCGTACGGTCCTCTCTCCCATCCACCTCTCTGGCTCCATGAGTGGCAGGATATTAATCCATCTTCTAATTCACGACCTCAGATACAAGATGTCAGCCAACATGCCCCAGTGTGCCCCTCATCAGCTCAACAGTGCACTGGGATGCTCACTAGGAGACATAGATGATTGGCTTATGGACGGATTCAATCCTGTTGACTGAGAGTGGACGGAGTGACAAAGAGAACATCCTACAGGAGGTGCTTTTGATTTCCAATCAGTCTAAAAGGCAAGAGATTCAACTCGTTTGGATTTAGGTCAACTAAATTTGGTATCTCTAAGAATTAAGGTTTTTTTTTTTTTTTTTTAAAGGACAGAACATTCCACGAGCTGACATGGTGGTACACTTGCATCTTCAAACCTGCCTTTGGTGAAGTCATCCTCCTCCATTCACTGACCGATTATAAATAGAAAACACAGTCCAGTACCCTGATAACAGCTCCCACGCATCGTGCCAGAGACTCAACAGAGGACCAGTATGTCCCAGTGTTAAAGCTGAGCATGCAGACATGAGTGCCCAAGCTTGATGGGCGGATGATCTTTTTTACGGTGCATTAGTATTCATCCCTCGAGGGTCCAGCGAGATATATATCAGAGGGCCATCGCTTGGTCCTTTTATCTGAACGTTCCTAGAATCTGGAGGATTTCTTCACTATGACGGCGTTAAAAATATCTTTCCCCTTGGGGGGCGGAATAGTATTAGTGGAACTTGTTATAATGTGAAGGTGTGCTTTGGCACCAACACATTGATTCTACACGTAATTATAGACCCTGTGAAAAGAATTGGTCACCGTGCTCCAAATTTGTGGTGTGACTTTAAGTGTGATGGAAATTGGTCGAGGCCCCCGCGAATATATGGCTTTTTATGTTATTCTAAACAACAAATGGTCAGTTATTGCTTCACATGCAAAACGAGTGGTGAAATAGAGCTGCCGTTGCATATATTTGTTTAGAGACTAACATATAGACTTATGCAAATAGAAAGGAAGCTCGCACTTCTTCTGCACAGCATGTTTCCAACGCTCCAGCTCTGCAAAACCACCTGGGGTTAGATTATGATATTATTTCTTCAATATCCCCATTGTTTAAACTCACTTGAGTTGGACATTATTTTGTCAATAAAGAACATTATGTTTTATGATGTCTGCTGAGCAAGATGAGCCTGATGAAATGTCCGTCCTCTGTAGCCCCCAGATGCCGTCCTGCATACTGTTGTTTTGCATGCTTAAGGCTGTATCAGTTATTAATTGATGCATTGAACAAATACAAGTGCATTTCTTTGGTTTCATCTTTAAGCAACAGCAACAAATTGATTAGTATCAAATGTCTTAGTTAGTGCCAGCTGACAGTAAAAAGAAAATTATTATTTTTGACTCCTGGCGAATGAAAAATAATGTGTTTTTTCTTTGTGACATTTCAAAAGTTAGTTTAAAACCTGTGTAGAAACGTAGCTGTTGGGGATCTGTTGGATGTCTGTCCCCTGATGGATCCCACTGTCAGGCTGCCTGTTGTTTAGCTAATGTGAGATTTAGCTGATCCTTTGGAGGACTGAGGACACCTCAGTACAAGCCTGAACTTATAACACTGATTACATTTAGTGGGATCATCAGAGATGATGATGATGATGATGATGATGATGATGATGAGGAGGAGGCTTTACGTAGATTAAGAGCTCCCTTCAAACATTTCATCCAAAGTAATGGAATATGGATAGACATCCAAAAAGTTAGAATAACATGCACATCTCTTTGAAAGACTTAAGTCATCCCCATGCCTTCCTGCAGCAGGACTCTGAACTGAACGCTTACATATTTTTGGAAAACAAAGATCTGCACTGCGTTGGAAAGGAGAAGATGTGAAGTGGTGATTACAGACGTCTGACGCTGCTGAATCATCGCTTGCTCTCTTGGCTGCTTCTCTCTAAGCAGCAATCCGCAAAATACAAACATCTCAAATAGGCCTCTTTGTATCTGAATCCACAGCTTGGTGTCAGACAGCGAGCAAAAGCATCGACAGTTTTGGAAAGGTCACTCACCCACAGAGAAACACTGAGCTCAAGAACCCCAAATACATTCCTCCAACGAGAGCGATTAACATCTCAGCGGAGTGACTTTAAACAAAGACGAGCTGCGATTTATGTATGTTTTACGTTTGTTACTTCAAGGTTATTTAATAGACATAGTAAGTTTCTCTTGTCTGTCCAAATTGTCGTATCGCTTGAAGCTGCGTCAGATCAGAGCAGAGAAAAGAAGGAGGGAAAAATTGAATTGAATTGCCACAATTTGAAAGCACTAATGCTAATTAGCAAACACTAGACTAAACCAACTGCTATTACAGCTCTGACAAGGATTTGGTGTGTTTCACTTTCCCTTGTTGTGAGTTCCTCTCTCCTTGTGGCCGTCTCTAGTTTCACGAGGGTGGGGTTGTCCAAACTCGACTTCTAATGCGTCCTCCTTCTTTAGTCCGTTAAAGGATAACAACTTAAGCTGGAACCTGAATTAACCTTGATTCCAATTGGGCCCCGGGCCAAAAAACAGCTATTTAAAAAAAGAACAATTGATTTGCTTGGACAACAGCAGGGGCGATGCCTTATCTTGATGATCCTTGCGTCGTGACACCCCATCGGGGGCAGGGTGCCGGCGTTTTACTGCATGTGTGGTCCTCGTGACTTTTTCTCTGGGCATCAGTTTGACCAGGAGATGACACCAGAAGGGTCTCTCAGGACAGCTGCTGTCATCTCAAGGACATAAGTAAGGAAGAGTAACAGTCGTGTCAGGCTGGATGTTCCCCAGGTTCATCTGGGTCCGATGGATGACTGGGAGACAATATGTCTGTGAGAGATGCTGCACCTGGCTTTGCTCTGCCATGTTTTTTATCGCCTGTAGACCATGTGGCACATCCTCTCAATCACATTGTTTTGGTAATGTGCAGGAAGACAGGAAAGGAATGTAACAGTGCACTCGGAAGAGGGCTGTGTGACTCAGGATGATGAAACCGTTTGCAATCATTAAAAGCAGTTTAACAAAATAAAAAGTGTTTTTCTTGTGAACATTGCCATCTGAAAGCAATTTGAAATGTGTAAAAGCTCAACAATCCATCGTCGGATCAGGAACTATTTCAACATTCAAGGCTTTGGCCCGATTTTCATGAAACTTGGTGGAAGGGTGGAGCATCAGCCAAGGACGAACCCTTTCAATCTGGGACGGACTCGAATTACGGGGAGGATGCATTTCGCTTTCGTTAACATTGCGAGATACGTCATTTATGGTGTGCCAACTGTGAAGATTCATGGAAACAGCTATCAACTCTCTCTGAACAATACAACACATCTTCTTTGTTCATGAAAAGACCAAAGTCACAAAGAACGACTTCCCCACTCGCAGCGTAGGCCTTCGCAAAGTTCTGCCATTCTAGTCCTTCTTTCCTCCCTTCTGTCAGGACGTGTAGCACTCGTGCCTCAGGTTTCACATCCTGTGATATTACGCACTTAAGTGTGACTCCTAGGTTTTCTCCAGGTAATCCCACTCACGAGAAGCAAACGCAGGAAATGTAGCCGTCTCTTTTTCTTCGGGTTTTTCTCATTACAACGACTTAATTAAAAGAAAGAGCAGAAACGGATGGTAACCGGTAAAACCAGCTTTATGTTCTCAGACAGTCAATCTGTTAGCTTTGGCTTGCCAGTATGAGCGTTCACGTCCGCACCATTTTATTCTTCTGTTCCTCCTGCTGCTGCTGCTGCCCAGGGTGGTCTGCTGCAGCTATCTCTGCGCCTGAGATCATAACAGGGAGAGCGTGATTAGTAGAAGAAGGAGCGGTGTGATGGATGAATTGGGACGTGTGTGTGTCTCTGTGCACGTGTGTGGTCATTTTCAGTCGCAGGCACTCTGATATTGAAAGTGACAGCGGTGAATTTTAATGGTGAACATTGCAGCGTTCTAGTCTACGGTGGCATTTCTTAATCATAGCAGAAGACTAAATGAGTCAGATGTGCCTTCTGAGAGAACACAATAAGATGAGGGGAAAACCTCTAATGGAGGATGAGACCAGAGAAAGGAAGTGATGCAACTTGACCATATGACCTTGTGGATGGATCTGCGTTAAGGCAACGCCAGAGAGAGGAGACATGTTAGACGGAAACACACAGATACAGTAACGCCTAATCATATTGAATCAAGATGTCTCGCAGGTTTGTCGACGCATGCATTTATATGTTTACACGTGCAGGCCATCATCAGTGTGTTTCAGACGTAGTCATGGGCAGGAACAGTTCTCCTGCAGGTAAATAAATCAATACAATATTGATCGCTAGTCACAGTTATCTGTACTTTTAAAGTTTACCTAAAAAGTACATACGCCTGCAGTTCTTTTTGGTTTCACCACAGGTCAAATACGGCGGTTATGCAAGAGCGTAAGGTTGTGTTTGGAGGTTTGAACTTCCAAGACTTCTCTTGTGGAGCTGCTGAACAAAAAACCCTCTGGCTTTCTCATGCTGTCTGGTTTCTATATTTTGTTCTCCCTCGTCAGGCCGGATGCCCGTGTTGTTTCTGGGTTCTGTCTGCTATATTTGCTTTGGTGTTTTGTTTTTTTTCATCGCGTTCTTCCACTCTCGTGTTCTGTCAAACCTCAGAACACCATGTCGAGACCCAGCTAACCACAAACTCTGCTTATTCATAGCTGTTGTAATTGCGGGCCTGATCTTATACTCACCCATTGTGAGAGCTGAACAACACAAAGTCTCTTGTGTTTTTCGTTTTCTTTTACTTCCACAAAGCCGAGCAGCCGGCTGTGTTCGCGAGGTGATGATGAGATTATCTTGTCATCACTTTGGAGCTTCCAGACACGTAACTGGTGTCACTCCAATACTTATTTGGTACGGACTGAAATGTGTCTGTCGCGCATCACAAACTTTGCAAATACCTTGAAGGCATATTTTCTACTTTATGCATTGCTTTGGTTCTCTATCTATATGCATATAGTTATATATAGATAGAGATGTATAAAACATAATCAGCAGAGAGAACAAACCTCTTTGCCTCGAGAACTATTCTCTTTAAAATCAATATTGCTGTAGAACAAAAGATGCATGCGATATGTTTGGCTACTTCCCTACTTTCTGCAAAGCATCTTAGCATTGTCATTGTGAGCATGTTCCATATTCTCAGCCGTGTTGTGCCGACGTACATCCCTACAGAGCCTCTTGAACGGCTTTATGGAACTCAGTGCATTACAAAATGCTTTACTGAAAACAACTCATAGAAATCTTTCACTTTGCTAAAACCTCAAGTGATCAAGGGCCTTACTTTAGCACTGAGGTGACACCGTTATGAAATGAACCTCTAACCCTGTCAGTATTCTGTAACATGGGTCAGTATGTATGGAGACGCTTGTTATATTCTGATGTGCCACTGTGTTCGGTGATGGCCGTTGGTACGCAGACCTTGCCAGGGATTCACAGATGGGGCCATTTTTCTCTTTGGCCTTGCACAGATGGCACAAGATGAGGACATTTTGGGCTTTAAACACAGGATCTGAGTGTGTATGGGATTGGAAGGAGATGTGATGTCCAGTTTAAATGTCTCGTTTGATTCGATAACCGATCCTTTCTTGCATGTTGTGTTGTTGGGAAACAACCTCACCATGTGCAGAATTTGTCTCGAAAATAAAAAGTGAAAGAGGTTAAACTGTTCTATTCATCGTTCAGGTTCAACGTGTAATTCTGAGCCACCTGCTCCAAAAAGAAGTAGGGGGCAGTATTTCACCTCTAAACCGGGTCCATACAATACTGCTGAAACTCTGTTCAGAAAACATCTGCTGTCTTCTAAACTTCACGTGGAGCTGATCATCTGTGTTAATCGGAGCACTGGTGGTGCGGGTGGTACAGTGACTCACTATCGCCTCTAGAGGAACAAGTGCTATTACAGGCAGGACGGAGCGGCGCTAGTCAGTTAGCATGCTAACGTCAGTAGATATCTCTGCAACACAACACACCGACGTCTTTGACACAACGTCAACCTCTTCACATTCTGTTGAAAATGTCATTGTTTTCACATTAAACCTCTAAAGTGCAACACCTATGCAAGCTGAGCATGAGATGGAACCAAATGTACCTCAAATCTCTCACTTTCCTCCTCCACAGGAGATGTTGCTTTTTTTTTTTTTGTTGCTGTTCATCCCAAATCTTGCACCGGCCATCTGCCTGGGTTGTTTTCTAGATGTTAAACTGTTGTGTTCTTGTTCCTTTCCTGTTCTCATTCGTGCCGTCTGTGACCTGAGTGTGTGTCGCCCCAGTGTGTCTTTCTGCAGGTTACAGTGCAAGCTCAGGCATGTCACTCACACATTCCACTGATGCTCTACACACACACACACACACACACACACACACACACACACACACACACACACACACACAGTGCTAGCACTTCCTTTGCATCAGCTTCAGCTTGTTTCTCTGCGGCTAAATATATTATTTACAATATCTAGTTCAGTGCCTCACTAAATCACTTCTTTTCACATTCTACAAGTGTGTTTTGAGGTCAGGGAGGGAAAGCTCTATGTCTGTGTGGGTGTTCATCTGTTCCATGCAGTACATGTGTCTCAATGGTTTATGTACTGTCAGAGGAAGCCTCGGGTCATCCTTGAGAATAAATAAAATATGGGTTTGGGGATTTGAGGCTAAGGTGCAGGGGTCTCATGCAATCTTCACTTTCTATCTGCTCTGGGCCTCAAGTCCACCAAGCCTGAATGTTCTGCGTATCAGTTTGTATATTTATGTTTTCTCAGCAGGCTGGGCTTCGCTGTGCATTTGGAGTGAGGGATTTGATGTGTTCTTTGCATTGCATGTGTAGTCTTGAGAGAGATAGTTGCAGACTTGACAGAGTGAAATGTGATACTGTGCAGTGGGCTCTCCCCCAGAGCTGGGAAAATAAGATCGGGAGAATGTAAGAGGCCATGATGACAGAGTGGGAGTTCATTGATGTTGATTTTCTGGATGAAAAATGAAGAAGCATAATTAAAACAAGGTTCAAATGAACACTTGTTTGTAGAATACAATACAGCAATGTGGGTACATCTTACTAAAAAAGGGAAATGCGACCTGTGCAGAAAAGTACTGTGCATTACTCAAAGTTTATATTTAGTCAATGCCACCGCAACCATCATCGTTGCATAAGTGCAACACGGTGTGACGGTTGATGCTGGCTAAATGCTAAAATGGAATGAATATTATTTCCACCACCTCATGTTTATTTCTGCTTCTGTGGCTGCTGCAGCTCCAGCTGAGCCTCTCAGTGAGAAGCAACCACCCTTTCCCCTCACAGTAAGAGGAAAGATGAGTCAGGAAAGGGTCGATGAAAGTCGCAGAACAAGTGGTTAAATAAGGTCCTCCCTCATATTCCTCGCAAAAAAACAATCAAGATTTCCATATTTGAGCTCTAATTAGACTTTACTGCCAACTACCTTTTGCTAGCATACTGTAAAATGGATTTCCTACCTTCCAGACAGCATTTAGTTTCCTTTTGTGTTCAGAGACGCCATGCTTTTGTCAAAGTTTGTTTGTCATTGTGAGGTAACGCAGTTGTGAGACCGTTTGAAACTCTCCTGTTGGTCCATTCAAGGAAACTCTGACCTTTTGAGAATCCTGAAAATGGTCCCCGGAAGATCAACAATCAACAAACACATCTTGTGAGTAGGATGACCAGGGTTTAGTTGGTCCTTACAATAAAGACTAAAACTAAAACTAAAGAAAGTCTTGTAATGTACAATTTATTCTTCAAGTATTTGAATGCATCAACAAGGAAGAGTTTTTAAACCATCCATTAGTGGAAATGCACTAACAAACGAAAATAATGTGACTTTTACATTTACAAACACGCCTTATTCATACTAGATATTCATATTGTAGTGCATGAATGAAAACTAGCGACTGCCTGGAAGCAAATGACTCTAACAATACATGCAATTCGTAGTTAATTGACAAAAAAACATGCCAAATTACCAGCATGGCCCTTTAATAAGTTCTTAGGGCCAAGGCGTCCTTTTTCTGTGGACACCTTATCAATGCCAATGTAATGTCAGATTCCAATTAGCCTGAACACAACAGGTCAGGCAGAGTAAGTGGGTACACATTCTCAGCACAGGGTGACCCATTTATCAACAGCCTTGACAATTCGTGTGAGAAGAGCACTCGTTGTCATGGGACCTTTCTAGAAGCAGAGGTGTGGAGGAGGAGGAGGACTGTTCACGGGTCAGGAATACAATTTTATTTGTGTGCCCATACGCAGTGATGGAGGAATGGACGTACGCACATGAGCAAGTGTAACTTGGCGTGCGTGATTGTTTGATTGTATGAAAAGGTCAGGCACTCGTGCAACAGGGAAGTCTGTTTGGTAATCAGAGAGAATTAAGGTCACTGTGTGGCTCTGGTTGTCAGTGGGTGCTGAGAGGTGTGGGTGGCACACAGAAAGGGCCAAAAATAAACATAAGAATCTCAATCTAATTAATTGAGAGCTCACCATTGATCCCGATGAAGGATTCAGCCGCTCTTAAAGCACATCTGACACATTTACAGCCGTTATATTTGGATAGTGTTTAAATAAGTGTTGCATAACAATGACACAAATCAACTTCACGCTCGGCATAGTTTGTTTATGAGTAAAGTTCATCATTTTGGCTTTGAACGATTTAATAGCCAGGTATTAGATGAAGGATTCATCGATTATTTAGTGACTAACCCGGTCCTCACACGGGCAGCATTTGTCTCTTTGAACCAACTTTGGGAAGGAAGCTGCCTTTTGTCAGTTGGTACAGTTTTGTACTAACTGTAAAAAGAGATTGTTGTTCAACTGGACCTACTGTTCCCACACATCCAAAGGTTGCCCCATGCTGGATCAGCAATGAGGGGATAACATACAGATCAATGGCCAGAATGCTGCTCACCAATGGGGATACAAAGAAGAGGGAGGAGGACACGACGGGGAGAGAGTCGCTCAGAGATGCTGAGACGTATTTAAAAGGCAGCGCGATGGAGAAATGAAAGAACTTAGAGGGCACTGTCTGTTCTACAGCGATCGGCCATTAGCACCTTCAGTTGGCAGTGAACAGCGAGGATTCTTCTCCCAACAGCCCAGTCACGAAGCAGGACGGGAAAGTGAGGCACATACAGATGAGGGAGAGAGTGAAGGTGGGAAGACATAAATGTTGCATCTGCGTGCTTCAGTGAAGCCACAAGGGTGCCTGTCTTTCTGTCCTCATTTAACCTGAGCTGATTGATGGAAAAGTGTGTACTAGCGTAGGCTTTGTCTCTCCGTCCACGAGAGGTTTGAAAAGACAAAGGCTGCTTTCTCCCCAGTTGTTTCAAAGAGACACATGCTGCCTGTGTGGGGACCGGCCTGACCCTGTTTGCCTTGAGAGACTCTCACACATGTCTTTGTGTTGTTTGGCAGTTGTAAGGCGCAATATTGAAAGGAAGTGTAATAAATGGTTTGTCAGACAAAACAGTGTAAGAGTGAGAAAGAGATGACCCATACAGTAGGTGTGTGTTTTATTTCCTTGATTGAGTGTCAACCTCCACAATATATTAGTTACACAATGAGTTTAATACAAGTCATATGAACGTGTGTTGAGTTTAGGGCTGCAACTAAGAATGATGTCCAACTGGACAAAGTGAGCAAAGGCCATGTCCGCCTACTGAAGGCAAACAAATTAGCCATTTTCCAAGAATGTATTATTGAGAGCATAGATGCTCCAATTCCTGTTGGCTCACATCCGGTGTGTTTGTTGTTGCTGTGACTGCAGATGAACTAAGATCAAAACTGTCGTTACCAGCTGAAGCTTGGCTTCTGAGAAACATAGGAAGTATTGCAGGAAACTGCTGAATCTGTAACTGCTCTGTAGGTTCGCATCCAACCGTACGACACAGAGGCCGGACGGGTAAAGTTAAAAGTTCAGTGTGTTCAAAAGTCGATACCAGACGAGCAAGAGAGGTGCGTCGAACTCACCCAGTGAGGACTCAGCCAAAGGCTCAGGAGTCCAACAAGCAGAGATGATGTCATTTTGACACTGGCTGAGAACGAATGGGAATGTGTCGGGCTAATTAATGGAGAAGTGGGCGAGGGAGGTCGGGGTAAGTGCAGGGCGGGAGGGAACTACAGTAACTGAAAACAAATCTGCATGTTACAGTACTTCACCTTGTAGCCTCAATACATCATAAATAAGCATTAAAAACCCTATTTGCAGCATCTAAAATTATGTTTAACCTTATTATTAGATACCTAAATAACAATAGACACAAAGCCGACCATCGCGCATTTGCCCATAATAATAATAATAATAATAATAATTCATTCGCAAGGCAAGGGGATGTGCCTGCAGTTACATCACAAAGAAAAATGTTTAGGCTATTTATTAAACTCCCGGTATCGGAAGCAATCTGCACCAAAAATCTGTTTTAATCAACAACCGGAACCCGACCAGTCCGGCAAATGGCCACTTTATGCATTAATAGCACAATTATCAGGGCTGAGGACGGAGACAAGGACTGTGTGTGTATGTGGGGGAGGGGGGCTTCTATCCAAGGGAGCTCCACATCTCTTTCTGTCTTTCACACACTCACCTGCCCCTTCCGCCGCTGAAGATAATGGATTAAAAAGCACTTTTCTGCGTATGAAAGTAACACCAGCGATTGTCCGACCAATGAGAATTAGGCCGGACAAAAGCCCGGTGACCAACCGAGCACAGAAGGTGTCCGCCCTCATGGCAAGGGAAGAGAGCAGATCGAAAATGTGGATCTAGAATCAGGTAAACATTGGGACACAATCTAGTGAAGGAG
The DNA here is from genome assembly GCF_900634415.1 of Cottoperca gobio. Lineage (NCBI taxonomy): Eukaryota > Metazoa > Chordata > Actinopteri > Perciformes > Bovichtidae > Cottoperca > Cottoperca gobio. The sequence goes on from NC_041362.1 coordinate 3,897,891, forward strand.
AGAAAAACAAACCGAGCAGACACATCTAATTCATGTCAGTCATCTCTATCACCTTATTAGTATTCACACTGTACTCACAGACACCTCATGCTGAGATTGGTCCCTCAGGTCTTGCATATGTGAGTTTGTGGGAAACAGGTGTGCATTTCCTCATTTACTTACATTGCTTGTGGCTGTGAGAACGGTATGTGTGTGTGTGTGTGTGTGTGTGTGTGTGTGTAATTGTTTATACTGTGGAAGAAGCATCCATGGTGCTGAGGACAATGCCAGCCCCTGTGGTGCAGCATCTCTCGTACCTGACACTTACACTGCAGACTCCAGAGACCCATAGTGTGTCTGTGTCGCTTCAAAACACCACAGCCGGCCGACACAATGGAGACGCCTGCACTTACGGAGCTGAGGGCTGAGAGAGGGGAGATGAAAGGATGAGAAAAGGAGGTCTGGCTAAAGGATGCAGGGAAAGCGAGAGAGAGAAACATCATTGTTTTGGGGGTTAAGGTGTATTTTCCTTTTCCACAAATGAGGGAATAGAAAACAAATGACTGGAGAGAGAAACATAGAAGAAGAAGATAGAGAGGGAGTTGGCACAAGTCTGGACAGGTCAAGGTGAAGGGAGGGAGTGAGGTGTGTTCACATGACAGAGAGCTGTACAGATGCAAAGCAAAGAAAGAGAAATGGGAAGAAGGCGGAGAAGAACTTTGGGGTGGAGTGGGAGGGTTAAAGGTCAGCTAAATCTTGAGGCTGGCCAGGCGCCATTAGATTAGCAGATAACTGCACAGCAATCCAATTAGAGGCTAGTTTATCAAACGGTGATGCAAGGAGCACTGAAGTGGAACACAGGTGAAGGCCAAACTGCATATCCCAGGGCGACTCCGAAATACAAGACACGCACACGCGCACTGTTGGCCAACGTTGTTAAACGCTTTCCTGTCGGAGTTTGTCCTTGTAAGAGGATGTGCTACTCCTCCCTCCTCTCGCCCCTCCGCCCCATGCCCCGACTCGCTGCCAGACGAGAGAGAGAGAGAGGTAGAGGAGGGGAGGAAGGAGGATCACATTTCCCAGAGTGAACGCTGCATAGGTGATATAGGAACCTGACAGCCAGCTATCAGTCATAAGTATCTTCCAGCCCAGCCTGTGCCAAGCACCTTCACAATCCCCCTCCCCCGCTCAAAGTATTGATTTCACACTGACGGGGGTTGTGATCACCGGCGTAGATGTGGCAGTGTGTTTGCCTGCCCTTCCCGTATGTTGTGGCTGTCATGTATGTAGGGCCATTGGTGTGCGTTGTATCAGGTCAATTGCTATGTCCCTTATTGATGGAGCTCTTGACTGGAAATAAATTGAAATCGAGGCCTGCACCGTGGAAACGTGTTATAGTCCAGGCTGCAGAGTACAGTACATCCCTGCAGCCCCCGCAAGGTGGAGAGGCCGCGCACGCCTACAGTACTGGACCCCGGCATTCAGCAATGCTAAATAAGAGGGCCACAGAAACTTCATGAATTCTATTAATATTAAATACATTTCACTTTGTAATGTATTTTACATAAATTTTCACATAGATTTGCCATTTTAAAATCCTCGTTGCACACTGTGTGTCCTTCAGTTGCACCTCAGACAGCACATGTGTCACATCGTGTGTGTTGGCAACAGGTGACAGTATAGAGACAACCAAGATGGAAAGAAAATACCAGAGTGGTGCCAAGAAATGACACAATAAACAAACAAAACAATAGACATTACTGCCAAACTTCCTAAAAAACCATCAGTGTTTGGAACGGCTCGTCCTGTCAGCTGTGGAAATTGCAGCCCATCAGAGGAAACTGGTAACTATTAGCTTAATAGACCGCCGACAAAGATCATTAGGCGTCTGCATATTATTTCATGAGTCAGAGCTAATGGGGCTTTATCAGCTCTTAAGAAGACACGGGAAAAGGATCTGATAGTCTATGATGATGAGTGGGATAGGATTCGTAAGAACATTTTAACGATGTAGAGGGATGCGATGGTTTGCCTCATTCACTATAATTGAACAGTTCTCCTGGACTCCCTCGAGATAAGTTAGACCTGGGTTAAGAGATACGCCACGTCTGAGGAAGGTCACCTGATTCATGTTTTATGGTCCTGTGACAATGTTCAAGAACTTTAGGCCAGGATATATGAGCATCTAAGCGAGTTTTCAGAATTCAAATCACAGTTGTTTTAGGTTATGGATACGTCTTAATGAGAGGAGACGCTTTAGAAGTTGGGTCCAGACTAGTGTTATGATAGGAAGACCTTCAGGCCAAGAAAAGGCTGTGAGTTAGCAAGAGTTGCAGCATTTGAAAACATGTCTTATAAACAGTATGGCAGACTATATGTTAAACAATGTAACATTTTTGAAAGGCATGTTTTGAGTCCTAATTTATGCATGGCCAAAAATATGGTTTTGATTTGTAATGAACTTTGTTTTGTGAAGGTTTGTTTGCTGAGTTTTGTCTTGCAAATGAAGCCACATGTGTATGTGGTGGTGGCGGATGAGGTTGGGCTTTGTAGGTGGATATTATTTATTATTACTTTGTTTAAGAAATAATAATAGAAAATGTTAATCAGGAAAACAAATAGACCACCGACAGCTGAATGTAAGTTGAGTTTAGATCAGTAAGCATTGTCTTCTTGTGATCCAGACGTTTTCAGGCGCAGTTCCTGCAGCAAATCAATGCTTCAATGGTGCACACTGTGACAGCTACTGATCTACATCTGTCAGCTTTCTGTTCCCACGTGGCACATAATGCATACGACGATGGTAATGGTTGCAGACTTACCACGAGATTCTGAGTAATCTTCCAACCAATGTGTCTTTGATTTCAGACAGAGATGGAGAAAAGCAGGGTTCTCATTTCCAGCCAAGAAAAGACAACTGTTGTGGTGGCAGATTTTGGTAATTAAGCTAACGTTAGCTAAAAATGGCTGACTCTCTGACTTTTTAACGTGTCCAGCTAATTGGTCTTGTATCGTAGTGGTGTGAAGCTTATTGCACATGTGCAGGTTTGAATGACTACAGGTGAATATCTCTAACCATTGGCGTCGTATCCTCGTCTTCTCTCTGACGGTGCTAGCTTGCATATCAATGAGAAACATCTCTCCTAAATTCCCTCACGTTTGCAAGATGTTTGATGGAGCAGAGGCATCATTTGAGTTATTCCTTGATGGAGAACTGCCACCTGATTAGTTCAACCAGTGATTTTCCACTCATCCATCAAAGTTCATTCTGCTGTTGATTGAAGCTCATCTGTATTAAGCGGGCTGCGGTGTGGGCGATTGAACGTTCAATGATGTGGTGAAAAACCAGCCCGTAACAATACCCAACAGCCTCGTCGAGCCTCAGCCGTTCACATGAGCAGAACAACTCCTACATGCTCGTTATGACTGAGAGCAGGTCATTAGATTACAATGGCACTGTGGTGTAAAATTAGAGCAAACTATTGTTATCAGTGATGTTTTTATTACTTGCAACCAGTAAAAATCCCCTCAACATTTTAAAATGGAGCACCTACACAACCTTGATTTGAAAATCAAGATGTGAGCTTGTTGTTTCCACTCCAGGCCTAGTTTGTGCTGCTTATTTGTGTGTCTAATTGCAGCTTTGTCTGGTTTTAGGAGCATGACAGAAAGTGAAAGAGGATGTGCTGCTGGAAATTGCTTTCTCTTCACGTTAAAAAAGCAGAAGCTGAAAGCTGAACAATCAGCCGGAAAAAGTGGCCAGTCGGCTGTATTTGTGTGCATGTTTGTGTGTGTGAAAGAGAGAAAGAGAGGGACAGAGTGTGAGGTAATGCCTCATAAGGTTTTCTCTGTGCGTCTGGCTTTGTTTTGGAGGGACGGTGACATTGTGTGTGTGTGTGTGTGTGTGTGTGTGTGTGTGTGTGTGTGTGTGTGTGTGTGTTTGTGTGTGTGTGTCGTGAATTGCTGGGAAAGGGACGAACAAAACAGGAGGACCTGGGTTGAAATGACAAACGAGCAACCCAAAGGCAAAGAAGCTAAAAAAATGTGCACGCAAAACTGGTAGTCGATATCCTTTGTACCAACTGATGTGATATTGTGCAGGCTTGCTTGGGTGAATCTCGCTTTATGCTTTGCATGCTTGCATCCTACTGACTAAGCACTCAGAGAGGAAGAAACGACGAGAGGAAGAGCGTGTGTAAGAGCACTAATGTCGAACTCTTCTAAAGACCGCTTTCCATCAGCCCGTCCTTCCTGCATCCTCACCAAGGTGACGTGACAGAACTGTGTGTGTGTGTTCAAACCTGACTGATGAGAACATCAAGAGAGTTGGGAAAATAGTGTGATTTCATTTTCTTTTAAACTCTGCTTCCAAACAGAGATGTTTTATGCCCACCCACAGCTTCACTCACCTTTCCTCACACTCTCGTCAACCTGTGTATCGATTCCCCGCTGCATTTTCACACTTTTTGGACGGAGTAAAAACAGGATGACTCATTTTGTCGTGTCCATTGTTTTGCTCATGCACCGGCGGTGTACACCGCCATGGCTGTCCTTCAGACCACCTCTGCACAGCTCGGGAACTAGATGTACTCAGTGAGTGTTGCACGGCAGCTTTCGGCTCTCTTCCCCTGAGCCGGGCTTCTGTCACACCCACATCTTTATTTTTCCTGGCTGACGCTCATCATTCACAGCTAGATTTCCCCCTTAGAATCCATTTTATTTCCTTTTTAGAAGCAGGTGATGCTTACAAACACGATTTCCACAGAGAATGTGCAGCAGATCAAACCATTCAATAATAAATCAGTAACAAGGTTTTAATGGTGAAACTTCTTTAAAGCTTCCCGAGGAGACTTCCATCTCACTGAAACTTTACCTTTGTTAAATAAAGGTTACATAAGAAAACCAGATTTATATTTGGCTTTAGATTATAGGTGATGTAAGGTAAAGGTCGAGGTAGTGAATACTTCTTTCTAACAGACCGCATGTTTCAACATTTCCAGAGACTTTCCTTGTCCTTTTGTGTCAGACCGAAATCGTTTCTTTCTCCGCCGGCCCTCGAGTCGCTGACCTTCTTTGAGTGTAAATTAACACATGAAAAACATTGCTGAGTTGCCTGGCAACCAGGCCACTCTATTAACCTCTTTGTACATTTCACTCCACATCTCAAATTGATGAATTATAGAAGGAATGCTGGATGAACACACAAACATTTATACACTATAATAATCTGTGATTGGAAGTAAGTAATCACCAGAGCACCAGAAACTCCAAAGTCACCGTGAAGTTGAATCCACGCCGCGCTTCTGCCCTCACGATGCGTTCAGGTGCACGA